>NC_056747.1:286727264-286734764 GCF_019279795.1 Protopterus annectens | reverse complement strand
GGCTGAGATTAAACAGCTGCCTTATGTGCGGGTTTAATTCCTCATTTAGCTCGTGTAGCACACAGCCGGGACACCATCCGGTCCCATTGATGCTGTGTTTTTAGCTTTAGAGAGAGCAGCTTTCACCTGCGCATTTGAGATGTCCGGGAGGCTACACTCGGCTGGGATAGTTATCTCTCCTTTAGGGGAGAGGGGTGAAGTTTGCACTGAACCTGTCTGCCAGTATGTTGGCAATGTCTGTGGGTTCAGTGATTTTGTATCATTTTGGACTAATTCTGAGCATATCTGGGAGTTTCCACCCAGGTTCCTAACATAGCTGAAAAAGGCCTTATGATTGTCCTTTGAATCCATGGCAATTTTTCTCTCAAAATTGGCCTTAGTTGATTTTATGAGTGCTCGTATTTTTTACTAATAATGATCAGGGGTGACTTCCTTTATGGATTTTGTTCTATCATGTAATAGCTTTCTCCTCTTATTGTAAAGTTTGTTAATGGCTGGGGTCCACCAGACTGGACGTTTGCCCTTTGTGGAAAGAGTCTTGGTTTTATTTGGGATTGCCTGATCCATGCAGTCCTGGAGGTGTTCATAGAAGGCATTTGTAAGGGCTTCTGCAGCTTGGGTTGTGGTTTCCTCTGGCTCAGGGGCCTTGAAGGATACCACACCAGTCTTGAGTAGTGTGAAGTTTGCTTTAGAGAAGTTCTTCACTATGGTCTTTTTGCTTGGGGTGGGGCGGGATGTGGATTTCCAGTGAGATTAGTTTATGATCAGATCTCACCAATGAGGGATATACTTCCAGTGTGGAGCATTTTGTCCCCATGTTTGTGACAATGAGATCTAGTATATTTTCTCCTCTCGTGGGAACAGTGACTAGCTGTTCCATGGCATTTGAATTTATGAACTCCAGGAACCGTTGGGCTAGAAAGTTAGGGCTTGAGTAATGTTCCCAGTCTATATTCGGGTAGTTGAAGTCACCCAATATGATGGTGTTTGGAGATACATTTATACCCTCCAGTGTCTTTAGGAAGGCTGTGTGGGGTTCCTGAGTTTGAGAGGGTGGCCTGTAGCATGCTACAATTTGTAGAGCAGTTTTGCCTATGGTTAGTTGCACCTGGATGGTTTCCGAAGCTTGCGTTGCCACCAACCTGGAGGTGTGAGTATCCTTTATGAATATGGATACACCCCCTCCTTTTGTGGTGTGGTCCGGGTTTTGGGGCCGGAACGCATGATATGAGGTAAAACCTAATAGTGCCGGGGTGCTCTCAGGAGCCTTGAACCAGGTTTCAGTTACAGCACAGACATCGATGTTCTCCATACTGAGAAGGGCCTCGAGTGCGTGCATTTTGAGATTTAGACTTCTGGCATTGAGCAGCATTACCCTCAGTTTCTTCCCATTTTTGTTTTCTAGGGTGGTAGGTTTAGATATGCATTCATAAGGTCTTGTTCACATACTTGAACAAAGGCAGAGATGGTGTTGTGAAGAGGAGGATTAAACAGGCTTTTCTTTTTTAAGGTGGATGAATTAATCTTAATGTGAGAGAGTGTGTTAAGAATACTGTTATGAGAGGAAGGTGGAGGTGCGTTAGCAGTATGAGAAGGCATATTGGTGTTTAGAGACAGTACAGTTTTGTACCTACCATAAATGTAGATGTCCGATAGGTATGCATCTGCAGTCATAACATATGGGTTGTCCTGCCTCAGGCAGCCCTGCGGTCGGCCGGATTCCAAAGTCTGGGTCTGGCCTCGGCTGATGTCGCACTTTCCCCGACGTCAGAGCTTCTGGGGTATAAAGGCATCAGCCGATGCCATTTTCCTCAGTGTTTCTTGCCCCAGATGCCAGGTGCCCTCTAGGAAGGCTAAATTTGGATAAATGTTGAAAATTACAAACAGTAGCAAACAAAATATATATACATATATACATACAAACAAATACACCATAATAGATTCCCCCAGCTAGCTGAAAGAGGGGTAAGCACCCTAGGAATACCACAGAGGGGAAGGAGGGTGGGTAATCCTGACTGCAGATGCATACCTATCGGACATCTACATTTATGGTAGGTACAAAACTGTATTATGTCCTTCAAGGATGCATCTGCAGTCATAACATATGGGTAGAATACCATAGCCAAACTGGGGGTGGAGGTACTAAGATAATGATGGTGTAGTTAAGATCCCCTGTAAAACTGCAGTTGCAAAACCTGCTCGGGATCTGGAGTATAAAGGTAGATTGTAATGCTTGGCAAATGTATGCATGGAGTTCCAAGTAGCAGCTTCTAAAATGTCCTTGGTAGCCACCCCTCGTAGGAAAGCTGTAGTGGTGGCCGTGGCTCTTGTGGAATGAGGCCTGATATTTTCAGGAGTTGTCTTTCCATGAAAAGAGTAGCAGAATTGAATGCAATTTCCTATCCATTTTGAAATTGTCTGTTTGGATATTGCTTTTTCTTGCACTCCAGTTGCATATGCTACAAAAAGTTGGTCAGTTTTTCTGCTGGTTTTAGTTCTGTCCAGATAGTAGCGTAGTTGTCTGTGTACATCCAGGGTGTGCAATAGTTTTTCCCCCCCTGTTCTGTGGGTTAGGGAAGAATGTAGGCAAATGAATAGCTTGGTTCAAGGATACCCTGGATACCACCTTTGGCATAAAAGTAGGATTGGTTCTCAGAGACACTCTATCCTGGTGAAAAATAAGGAAAGGCTGCACTGCCATTAGTGCCTGTAACTTGGATACTCTTCTTGCTGAAGTGATTGCTAAAAGGAAAGCAGTTTTCCAAGATAAGAACTGTAAGTCTGCTGATGCTGCTGGTTCAAAAGGGGGAAGTGTTAATTTTTCCAGCACAAAGTTGAGATCCCATGTAGGCAGAGGAGGTTTCCTTGGAGGTTTTACATTTTTGATCCCTCTTAAAAATTGTCTGAGGAGAGGGTGAGAGAAGATAGGAGGATCCATGTTGTACTCTGCTGAAATTGCTGAAGCATGAACCTTAATGGAAGAATAGGACAGGCCATTGTGGAACAGTTCTGCTAAGTATTCTAGGATGTGTGCTAGGTTTGCCAGTGTGACATTTGTACCCTTTGATGCACTCCAAATGAGGAATCTTTTCCATTTTGCTGAGTATGTTTTTCTTGTGGAGGGTCTGCGAGCCTCCAGGATAATGTCCTTGACCCTCTGAGATAAAACAGTTTGGTTTTGTTTTAAGCAATTTTCCAGGCAGTTAGTTGCAGTGTTTTCAAGTTTGGATGCAGGATCTTGTAGTTGTTCTGCGTTAGAAGTAAAGGCCATAGGGGAAGAGGCCATGGGTTCATCCGAGACATGCTTCTCAGTAGCGGATACCAATGCTGCCTTGGCCAGTCTGGAGCTATCAGAATCACCTTTGGCTGTGCCTCCCTGATCTTCAGTAGAACTTTGTACATCAATGGGAGAGGTGGAAAAGCATACACTGTTAGGGCCTTCCAGCTGAAAGAGAGGGAGTCCACCCTCCAGGCTTGTGGGTGGTATACTCTTGAGCAGAATTTGTTCAGTTGGTGGTTGAGTGGGGAGGCGAACAGGTCTATCTCTGGCATTCCCCATTTGTTTGTTATGGTTTTGAAGATGTGTGGATGCAGCATCCATTCGTGAGCATTCGTGGTAGTTCTGCTTAAGCTGTCTGCTAGTGAATTCTCTTTTCCTGGTACGAATTTGGCCTGCAGTTGGATGTTGAGATTCAGGCCTAGGTTCCACAGATCCATTGCCATCCGGCATAGAGGGTAGGAATGCGTGCCTCCCTGTTTGTTTATGTACCACATGACTGTGGTATTGTCTGTCCTTATCAGCAGATGTCCTTGCTGGAGGAATGATTTGAATGCCTTGATTGCATGCTTCACTGCCAGCATCTCCTTTAGGTTTATGTGCAAATTCAGCTGGTCTTGAGACCATAGGCCTTGGATACACTTGTCTTCCATGTGTGCTCCCCATCCTAGGTCTGAGGCGTCCGTGGTGATGGTCTGCCTTGGTTGTGGTTTGTTGAAAGGCAACCCTCTGTTGGTCTGGCAGGCCTGAGCCCACCACAGGAATTCCTTTTTCAGGCATGGAATGATTGGTATCATGGTTTCTAGACTGTGTCTGTGTTGAGACCATACATTCCTTAGGTACCATTGTAATTTCCTCATATGCAGCCTGGCATGCGGGATCAAGATTATGCAGGATGCCATGTAACCCAGGGCCTGCAGGACTTTCCTTGCAGTAAGCTGAGTTTGTCTTGTCAAAGCCATGAAGTAGACTGGGAGTTGCTCTTGTTTTTCTTCTGTGAGAAAAGCCATCTGAGTTATTGTGTCCAGATCCGCACCCAAAAATGTTATCTTTTGGGATGGCACTAGTCTTGACTTCTGGATGTTGACTGTGTATCCCAAGGCCTGTAACAGGTGTATGACATAGGCCAAATCCTTTATTAGTTTTGTCTTGTTGTCCGCTTGTATTAGGCAGTCGTCCAGGTATGGGTAGATTTGAATTCCCTGAAGCCTGCAATGTGCAATTACTGATGCCAGGCATTTCGTGAATACTCTGGGAGCAGTAGATAAGCCAAAGGGCAATGCTGAGAATTGATAATGCTCTGATCCTGCAAGAAATCTGAGGTGTCTTCTGCAATCTGGTCGTATAGGGACGTGCAGGTATGCCTCCTTGAGATCTAGAGTCACCAGCCAAGACTCCTTGCCCAACATGGGAAGAAGTTGCTGTAGGGTCAGCATTTTGAATTTTGGCACAATGAGATATGTGTTTAATGCGGACAAGTCGAGAATAGGCCTCCATTGGGTTTCTTTTCTTGGTACAAGGAATAGTCTGGAGTAAAATCCTTGGCCTTGTTCCATAGGTGGTACCCTTTCTATTGCTTTCATCTGAAGTAAACTGTTGATTTGCCTTAGAGCCTCTGGCTTCTGGTTTGGTGGAAGGTTTGGCATTCCGCTCTTTTTTGGTAAAGTATGGAAGTGAAACCTGTATCCTTTGTCTATTGTGTGCAATGTCCATTTGTCTTTTGTAATGCAATGCCAATTTTTCGAGAATAAAGCCAACTTTCCGCCCAAGGGTGCTTCCACTTGTTCCCTGGTAGGCGGAATCAGAGCCAAGTCATTGTGTCTGTCCTGTGGAAGTGGTTGTAGTTGTAGCTGTGGCAGTACTCCTCTGGTTGGCAGGTTGCCACTGACGACCCCTGTAGGCACCCTTTGATTGACCTCTGCCTCTTGGGTGTCTATTCCTGCCCCTCTGTGCTCTGGAGGTGTCTGGAAAGGACCAATTCTTTGAAGGCCAGTTTCTGCTGAACCTCGGAGGTTGGACCTGCAGAAAATCCTTTACTGTTTGCACAGATTTTGCTTTTTCTTCCACTTTCTTTAGAATCTCCTGTGCAGGGGAGCCAAATAAACTTTGTTTCTCCATTGGAGCATCTAGGAGTTTAGCCTTGACATGGTCTGGCAAGGATTGCTCTTTTAGCCAGGCATGCCTTCGAATTACTGCTCCAGTCATAGCTGATCTAAATGAAGCCTCCAGTGCATCATAGCCACATTTTAAGAAATGATTACTGACCTGCTGAGAGTTGTGTACCAAATCCTGACGGGACTTACGGTCTAAAGGTTCAGGAGAAGAAAGTTTTTTATTCAGCTGATCTAACAAATATTCCTGGTACTGTATCATATGGAATTGACAGTTTAAAGCCCTGGCAGAAAGAGTAGCAGATGTGTAAACCTTTTTTCCCCATCTCTCTAATGCTCTTGACTCCCTTTCTGAGGGTAGGGTTTTTTTGGCAGTGGCAGCTGCAACACCTTTTGGGCCCTGAGAAATAGTTTCTGGGTCTGCAGCATGGGCTTTATACAAATGAAAGTGAGAATCCGGGACCCTGTAATATCTGTCAGGTTTGGCAGGGGCCGGGGGAAGAGAATCAGGGGCAGAACTGACATCATTATATGCATCATCAACTACTGTTAGCACAGGTGGTATGGCTAAAGGCCTATGCTGTGGCAGGTGTAAAAAGGTCCTAAGTCTTTTTCTAGAATCAGAGAAATCCTGACCCTGCCATTGAAAGTGTTCCCTCATTGAGTGTAAAGTCTCCCAAAAGGAAAATTCTTCTGGAGGGGAGGCAGAAGGAATAGAGTCTTCTACATCTGAATCCTCATATGGTGAGTATGGCCCTTCCTGATGGTCTGATAAATCAGATCCATCCGAGGAGTAATCAGAGGAGAGAGGCTCAGGGGGTTCAGTCCTAGGCCTTTTGTCAGGAGGTGGTTGAGAGGCCCTGTCTGGATGAGGTTGGGAACCCCTAATCAGAGATATAAGGTCCTCAGCAAGGCTGAGAATCTGAGAACTTGAGGAAGGTTTCTGAGAGGAAGATTTTGCAGGTAAAGCCTTTGAAATTTTAGCTGCTTTAGCCCTGGAGAAGGCCTTAATAGACATAGAAGCAGGGGGCCTAGCTGCCCCACGTGCAGGAGTAGAAATGTCCAATGGGATGGTGTCGGACAATTCTTGTGCGCTTGCTTCTTCGGTAGGGATTTCTGTAGCCGACTCAGCTGGGGCCTCTCTGGCCTCGGTTGTCGGAGGTATGATTTCGGCAGAAGTAAGAACCGAAGACTCGGTTTCAGCCGAAACTGAGACACTCGCGGTAGGCCTAACCGTGGTTTCAGCCGAAACCGCGGGCCACGAGTGTCGGTCCTTTTCCTTGCGTTTTTTGGCTGTGTAGTTGGAGTCTCCGACGGCATTTTATATGCAAAAGCGGATCCAAAAAACTCTTCTGCAAACTCCGACCGATGTCTAAGAGTCCGTCGGTTGAAGGAGGCACAGGCTAAACAAGCTGATACGTCGTGGTCTGGGCCTAAGCAAAGAAGGCAGTAAGAATGGAAATCCTTATGAGGTATTTGTTTCCCACAAGTTAAACAATTATTTACTTTGTCTGACATCGGCTGAGGCAAGAAAGAGTCCCCAACGGGGTACTTAGCTTTTTTAGAAGTCTTCGGTAGCTGAAATCTCTGGATCTGACCGACCGGCACTTGCGAACAGCTTCTGCTTCGGGCACCGCGCGGCAAGAAAGACTGAGGAAAATGGCGTCGGCTGATGCCTTTATACCCCAGAAGCTCTGGCGTCGGGGAAAGTGCGACATCAGCCGAGGCCAGACCCAGACTTTGGAATCCGGCCGACCGCAGGGCTGCCTGAGGCAGGACAACCCATATGTTATGACTGCAGATGCATCCTTGAAGGACATCTTATGAATGCTCAGTGCCACGAGAAATGGTTCAATTTATCTAATAATGAAAGATTAGCTTTACTAGATTTGATCAATGACCACAATTTGAGAATAATGAAAGCCGATAAAGGCATGAGCATAGTATTAATGCAGCAAGACAAGTACATTTCCATTATTGAACAGACTTTCAGCGACAATGATTTTTATGAGGAAGTCTCTTTGGACACTGTTTCCATACACTTTGATCACATTGACAACGTCCTTAGGTCTCTTGTTACTGATCACCTCATTACTCAAGAAGATTTTCACT
>NC_056747.1:286712264-286722264 GCF_019279795.1 Protopterus annectens | reverse complement strand
ATGTAAGTGGAAAAACTACAGATAACTGAATTAAAATATATAGATTTTCTTCCCTTAGCAGCCCAGAACACACCTCATCATTGTTACTTCTTCAACAAACTCCACTGGCTACTTATAGCTACTAGAGCCACTTTTTTTCTAAGTGCCATAATGTACAAAATTCTGCCTCTGTGTTACTCTCCACCCCTGAAAAGCATGTCCCTCAGAGACCAAAACTGTTCTCTTAGAAACAGCTAAGATGACATTCTCACACTCTCTAGACCAGGGGTCTCAAACTCAAAGGTGCACAAGGGCCACAAATAACACTAACAATTTTTTGGTGGGCCGCAAGTTCAAATCATCCACAAACTATGCCTTTTTATTACTTAAAAAAAACTAAGTTACAAAAATTTTTGGTTTGAAGTAACACACCAGCACTATTCTATTGTATTAGTTTCAAATATTCTAGTAATTTCAACTATGCTGTATGACAGAGTATTTCTTGTTCATGAAACATTATTACCTTTCTTCATTTTGACTGCTTAGCTGACAACGTTTTGCAGAGACAAGGACTTCAACATTAGACTTTGTCATGCGAATCAGCCACTCGCAAAGTAGCAGTCAAGTGTTTGTCAGTCAGCCTTAACCAGAAAACTGATTTGTTGCGCTTCATAGATGAAGAAAAAACTGTTCGCCAACGTATGTACTGCCAAACATGACAAGGATTTGAGCAGCCATAGAGAAAAGCTTTGGAAACTTATCTCAACTCATGTACTTCTAAAAATCAGGGGAACGCCAACATCTATGTACTTCTGTTTCAGAACTATCGCACTGAAGCTCCAACAACTACAGCCGGAATTCTTCAGAGACACTGTCAACAGCTATGGAAAAAGGCATAGTAAAGATGGCAAGTAGGGGTTCTAGTGCCTTAAAATCCTGAAACTGATGGTCAAATTGTGCTCAGAATTTACTAACTGCATCTGAATATTCTTTCAAAAACTGGTTCTTGACTGTTCAGAGTGACTGTAAGGCTGAGAAATGAGCTAGGCTACCATCCATCAGCTGTTTTGCCCAGGGAAAGTTTACATCTGAAAGCCTTGACATTGTCATACATCTGCATTATTATCTGTTTTGTGCCCTGCAGCGTGATGTTGCATTCATTCAGATGTTGCGTAATATCTGTCAGAAAAGCAAAGTTAGATATGAAAAATGGATCGCCTAGCTAAGGAATTTCATTTTCTTTCATTGTCGTGAAGCTTGCTATTTCTTGTCGCAGTCTAAAGAATCTTTTCAGCACACTTTCCCTAATTAGCCATCTGACTTTAGTGTGATAGAGTAATTCTCCGTATTCGGTGTCAAGGTTGAATAGTAAGTTACTAAAACTGGTGGTGATTTAGACCTCTTCAACATAGAAAGTTAATCGCCTTAACAACAACATCCATGACTACCTTCATTTGGAGACTTTTTCAGACTATACTTCCTGGTGCAGAATGCAATGAATTGCAATGAAGGTGCCAGCAGCACCAACACTGTTGAGCTTTGGTTTCATAACCCAACACCAACTTTTTCAGAAGACATCAAGGGTGTACCCATCTGTCGCTACCGAAACAAGCTTATCCCACGGCAATTCCGACTTTTCTATACATTTTTCAAGTTCGTCAAATATGTCATGTCCTGTGGTTGTGCCTTTCAAAGGCAACATGTCTAGTAATGCTTCCATAAAATTCAAGTTCCTGTCCACACCTCAAATGAACACAGCGCAGTATGCAGCATCTGTTATGCCAGTGCTCTCGTCAAGGGCAACTAAAAAAGCTTCAAACTTTTTATACAGCTGCAAGTAGCTGCTGGTGCACATTACTGGACAATTCAGTAATTTTGTTGCCCACTGTATTTGCAGACAAACATATACCTTTGAACACTTACTTGTCTGGGCAAAGAATTTTGCTTGCTTTTATGAAGCAGACTTTAATGAATTGGCCTTCAGTGAATAGGTGAGACAACTTTGCGATCATTTCAGTGATAAAGCTTGCTCGTACTGAATCTTCGCTCATTTTGTTAAGGTTTTTGAAGATGTTTCGCTGCTTGGCAAAAGCTGATTTCAGCTGATGAACTTTCTCTTCCCTCATTTTGCCTGTTATATAGTATTCATTACTATGTATCATTGTATAATGTCTCAGTACATTATATTCCTTTGGAATGGAAACAGATTGATAGCAGATGAGGCATTTGATATTATTCAGCTCAGTGAAAAAATATAATTTTTCCCACTTTTTAGATGAAAAGTGTGTTTTCCAAGAAATCTTTAGTTTCTTGGATGATGACAGTGCTAACAGTCACTTATAATACTAGTCTGCAATAAACATACAAAGAAAATTAAATTGCTTTCAAAATTTTCTAATACTGAAGCAAGCACTTCCTGTTAAGTAACACGGTGACCACAAATTATAAATAAGTATTTTCTCTCTCTCTCTCTCAGTTCCATTTGTGCCACAAAATAACCTCCAAATACTTTCTAATTTTTAATTAATATTACAAAATGTTGTTAGTCACACACAGACACGCACATAATGATCTTTGAATAATTAACCCACACTATCCTGAGTACCTGGTAAGCAATAGTTTATGCAACAACTCCAGGACTTGGCCCATATTTCTGAATTGTGTTTTTGGGGTGCATCAGTCAGATACAATTGTGTGCTTTCTTGCAATTCACAGTCCAGTATCCACACTGTCCACACATCCCTTGTTAAATGTGATGCTTCACCTTTCATATCTGAGTTGCAATTCACAAATTTGCCCATAGCCATTTCTTCAGCAGTTTGTCCAAGTATGCACAAGCACTTCACTGACACACAAATTATTTCCCCCAGTAACCCCTTCAGTAGTTTGTCCAAGTATGTGCAAGCACCAAAATTAAACACTTCCCCCACTGATTATTTCAGTAGCCTGCCCATGTATGCACAAGCACATCCCTAACACCAAATGAAAAGTCTACCCCAACAAACCCTTCAGTAGTTTGCCCATGTATGCACAGGCACTTCACTGACTCCAAAAGAAACATTTCCTCAAGTGATCTGTTCATCAGTATGTCTACGTATGCACAAGGACTACTAAAATGACACAAAACAAATTATTTTGCCGAGCGATCACTTCAGTGGTTTGTCCAAGCATGCACAAGCACCAAAATGAAAAGTTTCTTCAAGCGATCTCTTCAGTAGTATGTCCAAGTATGCACATGCGCTAAAATGAAACATTATCCCACTGATCCCTTCAGCAGTATGTTCAGATATGCACAAACACCAGAAAACCACACATTTAATGAGGAACAGACTGAAAATATGAGCCGAAAATCCAGACAGTGCAGAGGTATGCTTGCTGCCCTTTCAGCAGTGCGCCAAAAGAGGATCTCTCTCAACAGTACATATGTACCACTTTGGCGCCTTGAAAACAACTACTGTAATAAAATAAAAGAATTACCTCAGAATCACCCCTAACAATCTGCTCAGTCTGTTTGGGTTGTTTTTTCAATGCCTTTTGACAGACATGAATGGATGTTCATCAAAGATCCCTTCCTAGCAGCTCCACTTCTGTTCAGACAGAAAAATCAACCTACCAAGCACACCTAATTCAAACGAGAGATGCAATTGGAGGAGGATCATTAAAAAAAAAACAAAAAAACTACCCGACGGCAATTTCCAATCGCATGTCCAATGTATTAGGCGTGTTAGGCATGTTTGGTGACAGGATTCGTTGTTAGAACAGAATGTACTGCATTAAAAATAAATAAATAAATGAACAGCCAGATACCAAAGCAAATAATCATGGGTCACAGAAAACTACTTTGCAGGCCACATCTTTGTGACCCCAGCTCTAGACCAAGATTTAAACAAGCAACTGGTAAGGAATTGTTTTCCAGAATAGACTCTACACCATGGAACAACCTATCTAGTGAGGTATAACAAAATACAAACCTAAACAATTTTTAAAAATCTCTTAGATGATTCATGTATAAGGAACTATTTCTCTTTATAAATGTGTTCACTTTGATAATTAATATGGTGTGTGTGTATGTATAATATATATATATATATATATATATGTATATAAATTAAAATACAGATATATTTCACTACATTGCTGACCTACTACATCGCTATACACTACATTGACTACAAAAGGTTGAAATTCATGACAGTGACCTACTGATATGCACATGCTAAGCACGAACCTCAGTGCATGCAAAACTAAAACTAAACAAAGTAAAAAAAAAAACAAAAACACTTTTTTTAGGGGGCAAGCCCCTCTGCATCCCCCACACCTTCTGCTAATGATATAAACCAACTCTGAGATTGCAAAACAGTGGGGTAAGGGCAAAAATCCCACTCCCTACAGAACAGCAGTTCTGCAAAAGAAATGTCAGCATCATGTGATGAACTGACAGTTTGTAAAGACAACCCTCCTAACTAAATGTTCAATATAACAAACACTAAACAGCCCTCCTAACTGTTCAATATAACAAACAAGACCAAATATACTGCATTCATATATTATGTAATACATCTAGGACTTTTAACATCCCAAATTCTAACATTTTGGACTCTAGAGTAATTTAAATTTCACTGTGTGCAATTTTAATTATTGCATTTGCTTTGTGTAAATCTCTATATTACCTTAATCGTGTGTAAATTTAAACTTTTGCATTTACTCTATATACATTTGTGTATTGTTTACCCTTATTATGTTATCTTTTATACCCAAGTCATGACTTTAAAGGGTCTATTAACCAGCTCACTTACCTGGTAACAAATTGTAAAACAAAGTTATGTTTCTGAGGAAAGTATAGAATCAGATTTCCCTGCTAAAGAGATTTCTTTCACTGACAGTTTATTGAAGATGAAGGAAATTTTTCAGAGGGACTAGACTGAGATTCCATATTAGGATTTTTTTACAGCTGCAGATACCACAAATTGCACCTATTCCTCCTGTATTGCCTGCTTTAGAGAATGTTAAATAAACTGGAGGCAGTAAGAAAAACAGTCAGCCTCCTACCCTCAAGAGGTATGACAGGTTAACAAGGTGTTTGAGACATACAATCACCTGTTTTTCAAATCATAAAACATATCCAGCAGTTATTAATCTTTCCAAATCTGCTTCTGCATAACAGATTACTGATGCTAATTCCACTCATTCTGCCAAATATTTGAATGCAATGGATATATTTTTACTTGTGTCTTTTAAGAATATGCTAAAGTTAATAGTTAGCCTTCTTTTCCCTGAGATAAATAATTCATTAAATGTTTCTGTGACAGCTGCTTGTCATGTGACAAAGCATTATATTTTAAAGTAATCTTATGATGCTGCAGATGATTCTTCCACTCTGGTAATTTTTCTTTGTCTCTGAGATTTTTATCCTCCCACTTGAATACAATTATTGCAGACAGTCATGTTCTGGGTATAATCTAGTGGAGGTAGACTTGGCAATGGGAATCTCTTTCCCCTCTCTTATTTCCAATGTATTCCCTCTTATCCAGGGAACCAGGTGTTTCTTTCTTCCCATCCTGCAAAACATGTTGCTTCAGGGAGTTATAGAATCAATGCTTCCTACTCTCCTAGGCAAAAATTATTATTCAAGAATGTTTCTATTTCCCAAACCAGAAGGATCCTGGAGGTCAGTGCAGGATCGTTTCTTTTTGAAACTTTTTTTTAAGATTCCTAAGTTCACAATGTTATCATTTCAGCCTCTTGTACCTCCAATCTCTTGTCTAGTTTCCATGGTAAAACTGGATCTCAAGGACATGCATCATGACATTCCTATTGCCAAGTATTTCACATGTTTCTTAAAATTTGCTGCATCTGACTTGCATCATCAGTTCTTTGTTTTACTCCACTAAACCAATGATATTCACAAAATGCCTAGCTCCAGTTATTGCTTACTGCAAAACTCCAGGCCATTCATATTTTTTCCATATTTAGACCATTGTCTCATATTTGCAGACTCTTTTTTGAGCTGCCAATGGTCTCCAGCAGCTGTTCAGAAACTCCTACTCAATTGGGGTTTTCAAAAATTTGCAGAAGTTTTTTCTCATCCCTTCTCATAGAATGATTCTGTTAGGTTACTTGAGCCTTTCCTCCTCCAGACAAATTAATTATATTTCAAATTTCTCCAGCCAAAGTCAAACATTTGCAAGGGGTCTATCAGGCTTCTAGGATATGTGACAATCATGCTTTCCTTTGCCAGACTACACATGAGGAAAATACAGTGATACCTCATATAACTTTGGACTCGGATCCCAATTCTGTGATATCTAAAGAGGAACTCTGGATGGTGGCTAGACCAGATACCTTGCAATTCAGGTCTTCCATTCTGTCTTCTGTACCACCTCCAGTCAGTCACCACAACACTTCAGATCTGGCATGGGGTTTCAAAAGGAGTAAAAGTGCAACCATTGTAGGAACCTGTATACAGACCAAAGTACATAAATGTCAGGGATATGCTGGCTGTTAGAAAGGCTTTGAAGGCCTTCAATCTCTGGTTCCTAGGACCCCTGCAAGTGTACACAGACAAAACACAGTGATGTCACGTCACCCCCCCATTTATGTACCACATATCTTGCTCTCTTTGCAAACTGGTTATGATAGCCTTAGAGGTAGCAGTTCAGCTCAGACCAAAGTACATAAATGTCAGGGATATGCTGGCTGTTAGAAAGGCTTTGAAGGCCTTCAATCTCTGGTTCCTAGGACCCCTGCAAGTGTACACAGACAAAACACAGTGATGTCACGTCGCCCCCCCATTTATGTACCACATATCTTGCCCTCTTTGCAAACTGGTTATGATAGCCTTAGAGGTAGCAGTTCAGCTCAGACCAAAGTACATAAATGTCAGGGATATGCTGGCTGTTAGAAAGGCTTTGAAGGCCTTCAATCTCTGGTTCCTAGGACCCCTGCAAGTGTACACAGACAAAACACAATGATGTCACGTCGCCCCCCATTTATGTACCACATATCTTGCCCTCTTTGCAAACTGGTTATGATAGCCTTAGAGGTAGCAGTTCAGCTCAGTCTGACTCTTCAGGCTTTATACATTCTGTGAGAGCAAAACGTTACTGCACACAAGCTTACCAGGACAGACTCCCATGCATGGAAGTATCCAATCCTAAATCAATGCAGTCACACAACAGCAACAGTCTCACAGTACTTGCAGCTAAACAAGAAATCCTATTTTTCAGCTACTCCCACTAATTAGCTAGACTTAATTCTTTTTATGTCAGTGAATGAAAAATGAATTCCTTTCTAAATGACCCTAGGCAAGAACTTTAAAAACTCCAAGAAAAAACTTTAAGGTAAAGCAAATTAAGATGAAATGAACTGTAATATAAAGGAAATGTAAAAAAAAAAAAAAAAAAAAAAAAAAAAATTACTAAATGGAAAATATTCAAGCCTTAAATGGAGAAATCCAATCCAACACCCAATGCAGTCTCATAGCATTTGCAGCTAAATAAGAAATCCTGTTTCTCGGTTCTTCTCACTAATTAGCTAGACTTAATTCATTTTTCAGTCAGTGAATGTAAAAGTAATTCCTTTCTAACTGACCGTAGCCAATAACGTTTTAAACACATGGATAATACTAGATGATGCAATTTATACGTATTGCTACTGGAGCAGAATGGTTTAAGGATTAGTATCCCGCTTCCAAATCTAGTTGCTTACCTCGGTCTGAGATCTTAACTTTACCAGCAACTTAATAAATGACCTCCGTCTTTGTGACATCACCGTAAGTTCTAACCCAGTTATTCCATTTCTTTTAATTAGACACAGATGCTCTGTCCACTCTTGATATGACTCCCTAATGAAAACAAAAATAAGAGTGTATGTGCTCCTTCTGAGTATACAAGTGTATGTGTTCCTCTTGATCTATGATTACTGCATTACAGCCTTTGAAAATCCAGTATCGCATCTGCTGTCAGCATACTTCTCAACTGTACAGATTTTTGCCCGATATTTTTGGTCTATCATAAAATTATGGTTTCTGAGAAGTCATTGAGGGTTAAAGTTAGAAAATAATGACAGACATTTAAATTTCAGACTTCATACCCTTCAGAAAATTCATGCTAATGCAAAACCTGTTGTTCAGTCAATTTTATTTATTTATTTTACATTTGTTTATCGAGTAGTGTCCAACTGGGCCTTGAGCCCATTTTCAGTGGAGACCCAGGGAGAAAAGCACCAAAAATGCATTACAAGTGATTTACAGAGACACGTTGAAAAAAACAGAGCATTACTTATATAGTTAAGGATACATCCCAAGCATTATAAAATATATTACATAATGATTTACAGAGACATAATAAAAAAACTAAGCATTACTTACATAGTTAAAGATTTACCCTAAGCAATACTTACACTGCAAAAGATAAGCAGTATACAGTAATCAAAATTCAGTTATAACACTTACAATTTATTTAATAGTTATGAGCAGAACAGGGGCAAGTAATCTCATAGGGTAGAGTTTATCCTAGTGATGTAGTGATGCAAGGTAGCCTACTGAGTGAAGAGAAGCAGCGAGTATAGAGAAAGAAGTGAGATTAGCCTGGGGATGTGCAGGAACATAACCATTGTTTAAAGAAATATTCTTTTAGTAGTTATTTGAAATTGTGAGTACCAGGATTAGTTAGAATAGTTAGTTTTGGCTATTTAAAAGGAATATAAGGAGTCTCTCTGATAGCTGCGAGATTTAGTTATATTAAGCATTAATTTGTCAGATAATCTAAAGGACCTAAGGTTTGTATATGGTTGTACAAAGTTCATAGGTTATTACTAGGCTAACTGTCCTTGTGGGACATCTGAAGCCTAGCCAATTACCCCATGTGAGAATCAAACCCGACGTCAGAGAAAGCAGGGCAATTGTCAGGTTTGTAGATGACTCTATGAGTGATTATTAGCTGGTTGAGAGGTAGTAAGTTGGGTAGTTCAGTCCAGTTAAGATGGTGAAGAGTGAAGCAGTGATGTGATTTATGAGGTAAGTTTGAGGCGAATTTGGCTATTTTATTGTAACAAGTTTCAAGGCTGTGCAAATCTGATTTGCATAGGTTAGTAAAGATTTGGGAATAGTAAAGTAGGCTGTATAGGAGGTGGGATCTGGCTGTTGCTATTCTGGCGTAGTTAGTTAGGTAAGGTTTTGCCCTGTAGACTGCACCAAGCTTTCTATGGACTTTTTTGACTGTTAGGGATATATGTTTATCGAATTTTAGAATGTTGTCTATTGTGACACCTGGAAGTTTAGTTTGCTCGACTGGTTCGATATTTGTTCCATTGGAGGAATAGATGGTGAGAGAGGATGGGGTATTTTTTGCACTAGCGCAACTGAAGACCATAAACTTAGTTTTGTTGGGCTTTACTATGAGTTGATGGTCAGATAGGTAGTTTAATATATCTTGCAGGACATTTTCTCTTTTAGTTCCTTAATGGAGGGGTCAGAGCAGATGAGAGGCATCATCAGCGTAATGAATGACAGAAATGAGTTTAGTGGAGGTACTGAGGTTATTAATAAATATGGTAAAAAGAAGAGGGTCAAGGATGGAGCCTTGGGGAACTCCAGAAGTGACGAGTAGAAGGGGAGAGAAGTTTGTAAGGGCAATATTTAAAAATTGTTACTATTCTTGGCATTTGTCCCCCCAGTATTGATGGCTTTGTCTAGATTTCTTGCTCTAAGAGGTTGAGAAGAATGGTGGTGTCAGACCTAGCTCTGTAGCTCTCAGTGTGTGGTCTAAACTGTAGCAACTGCTTGCTATATTGTAGCAAGCATTTTGTTACAGTTAAAAAAAAAAATAAAAATAAATTAATAGCAAATGTTTTTACTTTTAAACTGAAACAAAATGCTTGCTATGATGTAGCAAGCAGCGGCTGCAGTTCAGACCACATACTGAGCGCTACAGTGCTCAGTCTGACCTCAAAGGTGATGCCAGATTTTAAAAGCTGGCATTGTATTAATCAAAGATCAGGATCAGTTGCTCGCATTTGTGCC